>NC_092720.1:185023549-185031049 GCF_047496885.1 Scyliorhinus torazame | reverse complement strand
CCCGCTCTCTGTCGGCCCCGCTCTCTGTCGGCCCCGCTCTCTGTCGGCCCCGCTCTCTGTCGGCCCCGCTCTCTGTCGGCCCCGCTCTCTGTCGGCCCCGCTCTCTGTCGGCCCCGCTCTCTGTCGGCCCCGCTCTCTGTCGGCCCGCTCTCTGTCGGCCCCGCTCTCTGTCGGCCCCGCTCTCTGTCGGCCCCGCTCTCTGTCGGCCCCGCTCTCTGTCTGCCCCGCTCTCTGTCTGCCCCGCTCTCTGTCTGCCCCGCTCTCTGTCTGCCCCGCTCTCTGTCTGCCCCGCTCTCTGTCTGCCCCGCTCTCTGTCTGCCCCTCTCTCTGTCTGCCCCTCTCTCTGTCTGCCCCTCTCTCTGTCTGCCCCTCTCTCTGTCTGCCCCTCTCTCTGTCTGCCCCTCTCTCTGCCTGCCCCTCTCTCTGCCCTGCCCCTCTCTCTGCCTGCCCGCCCTCTCTCTGCCTGCCCGCCCCTCTCTCTGCCTGCCCGCCCTCTCTCTGCCTGCCCGCCCCTCTCTCTGCCTGCCCGCCCCTCTCTCTGCCTGCCCGCCCCTCTCTCTGCCTGCCCGCCCCTCTCTCTGCCTGCCCGCCCCTCTCTCTCTGCCTGCCCGCCCCTCTCTCTTGCCTGCCCGCCCCTCTCTCTGCCTGCCCGCCCCTCTCTCTGCCTGCCCGCCCCTCTCTCTGCCTGCCCGCCCCTCTCTCTGCCTGCCCGCCCCTCTCTCTGCCTGCCCGCCCCTCTCTCTGCCTGCCCGCCCCTCTCTCTGCCTGCCCGCCCCTCTCTCTGCCTGCCCGCCCCTCTCTCTGCCTGCCCGCCCCTCTCTCTGCCTGCCCGCCCCTCTCTCTGCCTGCCCGCCCCTCTCTCTGCCTGCCCGCCCCTCTCTCTGCCTGCCCGCCCCTCTCTCTGCCTGCCCGCCCCTCTCTCTGCCTGCCCGCCCCTCTCTCTGCCTGCCCGCCCCTCTCTCTGCCTGCCCGCCCCTCTCTCTGCCTGCCCGCCCCTCTCTCTGCCTGCCCGCCCCTCTCTCTGCCTGCCCGCCCCTCTCTCTGCCTGCCCGCCCCTCTCTCTGCCTGCCCGCCCTCTCTCCTCCGCCCTCTCTGCCTGCCCGCCCCTCTCTCTGCCTGCCCGCCCCTCTCTCTGCCTGCCCGCCCCTCTCTCTGCCTGCCCGCCCCTCTCTCTGCCTGCCCGCCCCTCTCTCTGCCTGCCCGCCCCTCTCTCTGCCTGCCCGCCCCTCTCTCTGCCTGCCCGCCCCTCTCTCTGCCTGCCCGCCCCTCTCTCTGCCTGCCCGCCCCTCTCTCTGCCTGCCCGCCCCTCTCTCTGCCTGCCCGCCCCTCTCTCTGCCTGCCCGCCCCTCTCTCTGCCTGCCCGCCCCCTCTCTCTGCCTGCCCGCCCCTCTCTCTGCCTGCCCGCCCCTCTCTCTGCCTGCCCGCCCCTCTCTCTGCCTGCCCGCCCCTCTCTCTGCCTGCCCGCCCCTCTCTCTGCCTGCCCGCCCCTCTCTCTGCCTGCCCGCCCCTCTCTCTGCCTGCCCGCCCCTCTCTCTGCCTGCCCGCCCCTCTCTCTGCCTGCCCGCCCCTCTCTCTGCCTGCCCGCCCCTCTCTCTGCCTGCCCGCCCCTCTCTCTGCCTGCCCGCCCCTCTCTCTGCCTGCCCGCCCCTCTCTCTGCCTGCCCGCCCCTCTCTCTGCCTGCCCGCCCCTCTCTCTGCCTGCCCGCCCCTCTCTCTGCCTGCCCGCCCCTCTCTCTGCCTGCCCGCCCCTCTCTCTGCCTGCCCGCCCCTCTCTCTGCCTGCCCGCCCCTCTCTCTGCCTGCCCGCCCCTCTCTCTGCCTGCCCGCCCCTCTCTCTGCCTGCCCGCCCCTCTCTCTGCCTGCCCGCCCCTCTCTCTGCCTGCCCGCCCCTCTCTCTGCCTGCCCGCCCCTCTCTCTGCCTGCCCGCCCCTCTCTCTGCCTGCCCGCCCCTCTCTCTGCCTGCCCGCCCCTCTCTCTGCCTGCCCGCCCCTCTCTCTGCCTGCCCGCCCCTCTCTCTGCCTGCCCGCCCCTCTCTCTGCCTGCCCGCCCCTCTCTCTGCCTGCCCGCCCCTCTCTCTGCCTGCCCGCCCTCTCTCTGCCTGCCCGCCCCTCTCTCTGCCTGCCCGCCCCTCTCTCTGCCTGCCCGCCCCTCTCTCTGCCTGCCCGCCCCTCTCTCTGCCTGCCCGCCCCTCTCTCTGCCTGCCCGCCCCTCTCTCTGCCTGCCCGCCCCTCTCTCTGCCTGCCCGCCCCTCTCTCTGCCTGCCCGCCCCTCTCTCTGCCTGCCCGCCCCTCTCTCTGCCTGCCCGCCCCTCTCTCTGCCTGCCCGCCCCTCTCTCTGCCTGCCCGCCCCTCTCTCTGCCTGCCCGCCCCTCTCTCTGCCTGCCCGCCCCTCTCTCTGCCTGCCCGCCCCTCTCTCTGCCTGCCCGCCCCTCTCTCTGCCTGCCCGCCCCTCTCTCTGCCTGCCCGCCCCTCTCTCTGCCTGCCCGCCCCTCTCTCTGCCTGCCCGCCCCTCTCTCTGCCTGCCCGCCCCTCTCTCTGCCTGCCCGCCCCTCTCTCTGCCTGCCCGCCCCTCTCTCTGCCTGCCCGCCCCTCTCTCTGCCTGCCCGCCCCTCTCTCTGCCTGCCCGCCCCCTCTCTCTGCCTGCCCGCCCCTCTCTCTGCCTGCCCGCCCCTCTCTCTGCCTGCCCGCCCCTCTCTCTGCCTGCCCGCCCCTCTCTCTGCCTGCCCGCCCCTCTCTCTGCCTGCCCGCCCCTCTCTCTGCCTGCCCGCCCTCTCTCTGCCTGCCCGCCCCCTCTCTCTGCCTGCCCGCCCTCTCCTCTGCCTGCCCGCCCCTCTCTCTGCCTGCCCGCCCCTCTCTCTGCCTGCCCGCCCCTCTCTCTGCCTGCCCGCCCCTCTCTCTGCCTGCCCGCCCCTCTCTCTGCCTGCCCGCCCCTCTCTCTGCCTGCCCGCCCCTCTCTCTGCCTGCCCGCCCCTCTCTCTGCCTGCCCGCCCCTCTCTCTGCCTGCCCGCCCCTCTCTCTGCCTGCCCGCCCCTCTCTCTGCCTGCCCGCCCCTCTCTCTGCCTGCCCGCCCCTCTCTCTGCCTGCCCGCCCCTCTCTCTGCCTGCCCGCCCCTCTCTCTGCCTGCCCGCCCCTCTCTCTGCCTGCCCGCCCCTCTCTCTGCCTGCCCGCCCCTCTCTCTGCCTGCCCGCCCCTCTCTCTGCCTGCCCGCCCCTCTCTCTGCCTGCCCGCCCCCTCTCTCTCTGCCTGCCCGCCCCTCTCTCTGCCTGCCCGCCCCTCTCTCTGCCTGCCGCCCCTCTCTCTGCCTGCCCGCCCCTCTCTCTGCCTGCCCGCCCCTCTCTCTGCCTGCCCGCCCCTCTCTCTGCCTGCCCGCCCCTCTCTCTGCCTGCCCGCCCCTCTCTCTGCCTGCCCGCCCCTCTCTCTGCCTGCCCGCCCCTCTCTCTGCCTGCCCGCCCCTCTCTCTGCCTGCCCGCCCCTCTCTCTGCCTGCCCGCCCCTCTCTCTGCCTGCCCGCCCCTCTCTCTGCCTGCCCGCCCCTCTCTCTGCCTGCCCGCCCCTCTCTCTGCCTGCCCGCCCCTCTCTCTGCCTGCCCGCCCCTCTCTCTGCCTGCCCGCCCCTCTCTCTGCCTGCCCGCCCCCTCTCTCTGCCTGCCCGCCCCTCTCTCTGCCTGCCCGCCCCTCTCTCTGCCTGCCCGCCCCTCTCTCTGCCTGCCCGCCCCTCTCTCTGCCTGCCCGCCCCTCTCTCTGCCTGCCCGCCCCTCTCTCTGCCTGCCCGCCCCTCTCTCTGCCTGCCCGCCCCTCTCTCTGCCTGCCCGCCCCTCTCTCTGCCTGCCCGCCCCTCTCTCTGCCTGCCCGCCCCTCTCTCTGCCTGCCCGCCCCTCTCTCTGCCTGCCCGCCCCTCTCTCTGCCTGCCCGCCCCTCTCTCTGCCTGCCCGCCCCCTCTCTCTGCCTGCCCGCCCCTCTCTCTGCCTGCCCGCCCCTCTCTCTGCCTGCCCGCCCCTCTCTCTGCCTGCCCGCCCCTCTCTCTGCCTGCCCGCCCCTCTCTCTGCCTGCCCGCCCCTCTCTCTGCCTGCCCGCGCCCCTCTCTCTGCCTGCCCGCCCCTCTCTCTGCCTGCCCGCCCCTCTCTCTGCCTGCCCGCCCCTCTCTCTGCCTGCCCGCCCCTCTCTCTGCCTGCCCGCCCCTCTCTCTGCCTGCCCGCCCCTCTCTCTGCCTGCCCGCCCCTCTCTCTGCCTGCCCGCCCCTCTCTCTGCCTGCCCGCCCCTCTCTCTGCCTGCCCGCCCCTCTCTCTGCCTGCCCGCCCCTCTCTCTGCCTGCCCGCCCCTCTCTCTGCCTGCCCGCCCCTCTCTCTGCCTGCCCGCCCCTCTCTCTGCCTGCCCGCCCCTCTCTCTGCCTGCCCGCCCCTCTCTCTGCCTGCCCGCCCCTCTCTCTGCCTGCCCGCCCCTCTCTCTGCCTGCCCGCCCCTCTCTCTGCCTGCCCGCCCCTCTCTCTGCCTGCCCGCCCCTCTCTCTGCCTGCCCGCCCCTCTCTCTGCCTGCCCGCCCCTCTCTCTGCCTGCCCGCCCCTCTCTCTGCCTGCCCGCCCCTCTCTCTGCCTGCCCGCCCCTCTCTCTGCCTGCCCGCCCCTCTCTCTGCCTGCCCGCCCCTCTCTCTGCCTGCCCGCCCCTCTCTCTGCCTGCCCGCCCCTCTCTCTGCCTGCCCGCCCCTCTCTCTGCCTGCCCGCCCCTCTCTCTGCCTGCCCGCCCCTCTCTCTGCCTGCCCGCCCCTCTCTCTGCCTGCCCGCCCCTCTCTCTGCCTGCCCGCCCCTCTCTCTGCCTGCCCGCCCCTCTCTCTGCCTGCCCGCCCCTCTCTCTGCCTGCCCGCCCCTCTCTCTGCCTGCCCGCCCCTCTCTCTGCCTGCCCGCCCCTCTCTCTGCCTGCCCGCCCCTCTCTCTGCCTGCCCGCCCCTCTCTCTGCCTGCCCGCCCCTCTCTCTGCCTGCCCGCCCCTCTCTCTGCCTGCCCGCCCCTCTCTCTGCCTGCCCGCCCCTCTCTCTGCCTGCCCGCCCCTCTCTCTGCCTGCCCGCCCCTCTCTCTGCCTGCCCGCCCCTCTCTCTGCCTGCCCGCCCCTCTCTCTGCCTGCCCGCCCCTCTCTCTGCCTGCCCGCCCCTCTCTCTGCCTGCCCGCCCCTCTCTCTGCCTGCCCGCCCCTCTCTCTGCCTGCCCGCCCCTCTCTCTGCCTGCCCGCCCCTCTCTCTGCCTGCCCGCCCCTCTCTCTGCCTGCCCGCCCCTCTCTCTGCCTGCCCGCCCCTCTCTCTGCCTGCCCGCCCCTCTCTCTGCCTGCCCGCCCCTCTCTCTGCCTGCCCGCCCCTCTCTCTGCCTGCCCGCCCCTCTCTCTGCCTGCCCGCCCCTCTCTCTGCCTGCCCGCCCCTCTCTCTGCCTGCCCGCCCCTCTCTCTGCCTGCCCGCCCTCTCTCTGCCTGCCCGCCCCTCTCTCTGCCTGCCCGCCCCTCTCTCTGCCTGCCCGCCCCTCTCTCTGCCTGCCCGCCCTCTCTCTGCCTGCCCGCCCCTCTCTCTGCCTGCCCGCCCCTCTCTCTGCCTGCCCGCCCCTCTCTCTGCCTGCCCGCCCCTCTCTCTGCCTGCCCGCCCCTCTCTCTGCCTGCCCGCCCCTCTCTCTGCCTGCCCGCCCTCTCTCTGCCTGCCCGCCCCTCTCTCTGCCTGCCCGCCCCTCTCTCTGCCTGCCCGCCCCTCTCTCTGCCTGCCCGCCCCTCTCTCTGCCTGCCCGCCCCTCTCTCTGCCTGCCCGCCCCTCTCTCTGCCTGCCCGCCCCCTCTCTCCTGCCCCCCTCTCTCTGCCTGCCCGCCCCTCTCTCTGCCTGCCCGCCCCTCTCTCTGCCTGCCCGCCCCTCTCTCTGCCTGCCCGCCCCTCTCTCTGCCTGCCCGCCCCTCTCTCTGCCTGCCCGCCCCTCTCTCTGCCTGCCCGCCCCTCTCTCTGCCTGCCCGCCCCTCTCTCTGCCTGCCCGCCCCTCTCTCTGCCTGCCCGCCCCTCTCTCTGCCTGCCCGCCCCTCTCTCTGCCTGCCCGCCCCTCTCTCTGCCTGCCCGCCCCTCTCTCTGCCTGCCCGCCCCTCTCTCTGCCTGCCCGCCCCTCTCTCTGCCTGCCCGCCCCTCTCTCTGCCTGCCCGCCCCTCTCTCTGCCTGCCCGCCCCTCTCTCTGCCTGCCCGCCCCTCTCTCTGCCTGCCCGCCCCTCTCTCTGCCTGCCCGCCCCTCTCTCTGCCTGCCCGCCCCTCTCTCTGCCTGCCCGCCCCCTCTCTCTGCCTGCCCGCCCCTCTCTCTGCGCCTGCCCGCCCCTCTCTCTGCCTGCCCGCCCCTCTCTCTGCCTGCCCGCCCCTCTCTCTGCCTGCCCGCCCCTCTCTCTGCCTGCCCGCCCCTCTCTCTGCCTGCCCGCCCCTCTCTCTGCCTGCCCGCCCCTCTCTGCCTGCCCGCCCCTCTCTCTGCCTGCCCGCCCCTCTCTCTGCCTGCCCGCCCCTCTCTCTGCCTGCCCGCCCCTCTCTCTGCTGCCCGCCCCTCTCTCTGCCTGCCCGCCCCTCTCTCTGCCTGCCCGCCCCTCTCTCTGCCTGCCCGCCCCTCTCTCTGCCTGCCCGCCCCTCTCTCTGCCTGCCCGCCCCTCTCTCTGCCTGCCCGCCCCTCTCTCTGCCTGCCCGCCCCTCTCTCTGCCTGCCCGCCCCTCTCTCTGCCTGCCCGCCCCTCTCTCTGCCTGCCCGCCCCTCTCTCTGCCTGCCCGCCCCTCTCTCTGCCTGCCCGCCCCTCTCTCTGCCTGCCCGCCCCTCTCTCTGCCTGCCCGCCCCTCTCTCTGCCTGCCCGCCCCTCTCTCTGCCTGCCCGCCCCTCTCTCTGCCTGCCCGCCCCTCTCTCTGCCTGCCCGCCCCTCTCTCTGCCTGCCCGCCCCTCTCTCTGCCTGCCCGCCCCTCTCTCTGCCTGCCCGCCCCTCTCTCTGCCTGCCCCGCCCCTCTCTCTGCCTGCCCGCCCCTCTCTCTGCCTGCCCGCCCCTCTCTCTGCCTGCCCGCCCCTCTCTCTGCCTGCCCGCCCCTCTCTCTGCCTGCCCGCCCCTCTCTCTGCCTGCCCGCCCCTCTCTCTGCCTGCCCCGCCCCTCTCTCTGCCTGCCCGCCCCTCTCTCTGCCTGCCCGCCCCTCTCTCTGCCTGCCCGCCCCTCTCTCTGCCTGCCCGCCCCTCTCTCTGCCTGCCCGCCCCTCTCTCTGCCTGCCCGCCCCTCTCTCTGCCTGCCCGCCCCTCTCTCTGCCTGCCCGCCCCTCTCTCTGCCTGCCCGCCCCTCTCTCTGCCTGCCCGCCCCTCTCTCTGCTGCCCGCCCCTCTCTCTGCCTGCCCGCCCCTCTCTCTGCCTGCCCGCCCCTCTCTCTGCCTGCCCGCCCCTCTCTCTGCCTGCCCGCCCCTCTCTCTGCCTGCCCGCCCCTCTCTCTGCCTGCCCGCCCCTCTCTCTGCCTGCCCGCCCCTCTCTCTGCCTGCCCGCCCCTCTCTCTGCCTG